>NC_057794.1:448800949-448801787 GCF_018294505.1 Triticum aestivum
GGTCGCTGCTGGAGCCACCGGAGCCGCCCGCCCTGCGCCCTTCGCCGGCGGCCGCGAGCTCCTCGGCCGCCTTCAAACAGATTTTGCTAATGTGCCACGTCAACGCTTACGTGTGGGCCCAACCAGTCAGAAACGTGTTTAGAACAGGCAAATCGGGGTCTTTTCAGACATGGTAGTTTTTAGTCAAGGATTAGTGAGAAAATGATAGTTTCGACACAAATTTATAAAGTAATAGTTTGTAGGAACGTTTCCATGAAATGTGGTAGTTTTTTGTTAAATACTCCGCTAAAACGCGTACCCCTTCATTTCAAATTACTTGTCGCAGATATGGATGTATTAGATCTATTTTAGTAGTGTGAGTAATCGAACTCGGGCTTTTTCCCCGTGCCTTCTAAACCGCTGGTGACTCGGTGGCAGCGCGCGACGCGACGTCCACGTACGCGCGTATACACACGTACTCCTACAAGCGTCCACGATTTGGTGCACCTAACAGTTCGTCGTCGAGTTCCCTGCCCTGCCGCCGTCCGTCTAAAAGAGAGCGGCCAAAAACAAAGGGAGAGAGAGGAGGAGAAAAGGAGGTCTCAATTCTCAGAGGCCACGCGCATCCATCCCACGAAACCGTCCAAAACAATAATAAACAAAACAAACAGACCAGGAGAGGGAGAGAGGAAAAAAATATATACATAACTATATTGGCAATGGCAGCTTAGCTAGGGGCAAGCGGGGTGGGCCCCGCACGCGCAAGCTTTACTTTTCGAGCCGCCCGGTTTTGTCGTCTCCCCCGTCCGCTCCCCTCCCCCCTCCCCCCTCCCCTATTTCCATCGCCACCCCCCTCCCC
>NC_057794.1:449158639-449166858 GCF_018294505.1 Triticum aestivum
GGGGGCTCCGGCGAGGGCGGCGCGGCAGCTGGCAAAGGGCGGCGGGGCGGCGCGGCAGTGGGCAAAGGGCGGCGGGGTGGCGCGACAGCGGCTCCAGCAAGGGGCGGCACGGCAGCGGGCAAAGGGCGGCGGGGTCGACGGCTCCAAGGGGCGGCGGGGTGCGGCTTTTAAGGAGGGGGGCTCGGCTTGGGGGCGGGGGGCACGGCGCGGGGAAGCGGAGTCCGAGCCGGACTCCGGTTCGGGCGGCGCGGCGCGGTCTCCCGCTAGGAGACGACGGCGCGGGGAGGTGGGCTGGCGGCTGGGCTTCGGCCCAGTTAGCCCTGGCGTTTTTTTAAATAATTCCGCCGAAACTAAAAAACTCCTAGAAAATAAAATAAAATTCTAAAAATGCCAAAACAAATTTTCTTCGTCTAAATAAAATATTTAGAACGAGATGAACATTTTCTTGGCCCTAAAATGCAATTTTGAAAACATGCAATTTTTCTAATGCAAACAAAATTGCAAATAAAATACAAAATGAAACAAATATTGATTTTAATATTTTTCCTCCAATATTTCATTTATTTTGGAGAAGTCATATTATCTCCTCTCATATATTTTAATATGAAATATTTTCGGAGAGAAAAATAATTAAAACCAAAATCCTCGTTTCAAAATTTGATAAAAATCAAATTTGAAAACCGGGGGAATCTCCAACTCTCTCCGAGGGTCCTTGAGTTGCTTAGGATTGATGAAATGCAATAAAATATGATATGCAAGAATTATCTATGTATAACATTCCAAATTGAAAATTTGGGATGTTACAAACCTACCCCCCTTAAGATGAATCTCGCCCTCGAGATTCGGGTTGGCTAGAAAATAGGTGTGGGTGGTCTTTGCGGAGATCATCCTCTCGTGCCCACGTGTCTTCGTCCTCGGTATGGTGGCTCCACTAAACTTTGCAAAACTTGATGACCTTGCTGCGGGTGACTCGACTAGCAAACTCCAAAATCTTGACTGGCTTCTCCTCGTAAGTCAAGTCATTGTCCAACTGAATCGCCTCCAAGGGTACAGTATCTCTTAGCGGTATGTTGGCCATCTCAGCATGGCACTTCTTCAACTGGGAAATGTGAAACACATCGTGAACTCATGACAGTCCTTCAGGTAACTCCAACTTGTAGGCAACTTCTCCCATCCGTTCCAAAACATGATATGGTCCTACAAATCTCGGGGCTAACTTTCCCTTGACTCCAAAACATTTCACTCCTCGCAGAGATGATACTCGTAGGTATGCTCTATCTCCAATTTCATAGGTTACCTCCTTGCGTTTGAACCTCCATAACTCTTCTGTCTGGATTGAGCTATCTTCAGTCTATCTCGGATCAGTTTAACCTTCTCCTTAGACTCTTTGATCAAGTCTGGTCCAAACAACTGTCGGTCTCCGACTTCTTCCCACATCAATGGTGTTCTGCACCTTCGTCCATACAGGGCTTCGAATGGTGCCATCTTCAAACTGGCTTGGTAATTGTTGTTGTATGAGAACTCTGTGTAAGGCAGATTGTCATCCCAACTAGATCCATAATCTAGCGCACAGGCTCTCAACATGCCCTCTAGAATTTGATTGACTCTCTCGGTCTGTCCATCCGTCTGCGGGTGAAATGCTGTACTGAACTCCAATCTCATTCCCAAAGTCTAGTGCAGCTGATGCCAAAACTTTGAAGTAAACTGTGTTCCTATATCTGATACGATGGTCCTCGGAACTCCATGCAGACATACGATCCTGGTCATATATATCTTGGCCAACTTTGCACTGGTATAAGTTGTTTTCACTGGGATAAAGTGTGCCACTTTGGTCAAACAGTCAACTACTACCCATATAGAATCATATCCTGATTTGGTCCTGGGCAATCTGGTGATAAAATCGATGCCAAGTTTATCCCACTTCCATTCGGGTATCGTCATAGGTTGTAACAATCATGCTGGCTTTTGATGCTCTGCCTTTACTCTCTGACATACATCACATACGGCCACATACTCGGCGATATCCTTCTTCATCCCTGTCCACCAGAAATGTTCCTTTAAACCCAAATACATCTTGGTGTTTCCGGGGTGTATCGAGTATGGTGAGTCATGTGCCTCCTGAAGTATTAACTTCCTGATCTCTGTGTTATTGGGCACATAAACACGGTCCTCAAACCATAGGGTGTCGTGCTCATCCTCACGAAAACCTTTGGCCTTTCCTTCGCTCATTTTCTCCTTTATCCCGGCAATCTCTTTGTCATCCTTCTGAGCTTCTTGAGTCTTTCCCAACAATGTAGACTGCACCTCCATTGTTGCAACAAAACCTCTAGGAACAATCTCCAATCGAAGTTCCCGGAGATCCTCTGCTAACTCCTTTGGCAATCCCGTGCTTATTGGTATTAGCATAGCTCTTCCGGCTCAAAGCGTCTTCTACAACATTGGCCTTTCCTGGATGATAATGAAGCTTCATGTCATAATCCTTTATAACCTACAACCATCTTGTCTGCCTAAGGTTCAGCTCCTTCTGGGTGAAAATGTACTTCAAACTCTTATGATCCGTGTACACATCACAATGGTTTCCAATAAGGTAATGTCTCCAAGTATTCAACGCATGCACTACGACTGCTAGCTCCAAATCATGCGTGGCATAATCTAACTCGTGTGGTTTTAGTTGTCGTGAGGCATACGAAACAACTCTTTCGTCCTGCATAAGAACACTTCCAAGTCCTAAGCAAGAGGCGTCGCAATACACTTGAAAATCCTTACGTATATCTGGCAGTGTTAGCACTGGGGCTGTAGTCAAACATTTCTTCAGCTCCTGGAAACTTGCCTCGAAGTCTTCCGTCCATTTAAACTTGGTATCCTTCTTCAATAATTCTATCATGGGCTTTGCAGTCTTTGAAAAATTCTCAATGAATCTACGGTAGTATCCTGCGAGTCCAAGAAAACTGCAGATCTCGCTAACTGAAGTGGGTGCCAACCATTCAGTGACTGACTGAACCTTCGTGGGATCTACTACTATACCTTCTCCTGATATAACATGTCCAAGGAATCCGACTTCCTTCAACCAAAACTCGCATTTGCTGAACTTGGCATATAATTGATGTTCCCCGAGTTTCTCGAGAACTAAAGGCAAATGCTCCTTGTGTTCCTCTTCATTCTTCGAATATACCATTATATCATCAATGAACACCACAACAAACTTATCCAAATATTCCATGAACACCTTGTTCATCATGCTCATGAAATAGGCAGGGGAGTTAGTCAGTCCAAATGACATGACCGTATATTCGTATAGCCCGTACCGTGTGGTGAAGGATGTCTTTGGTATATCCTTCTCTCGTATCTTCAACTAATGATATCCTGATCGTAGATCGATCTTTGAAAACACCTTAGCTCCTTGCAGCTGATCAGACAGATCATTGATCATTGGCAATGGGTACTTGTTCTTAATCGTTACCTCGTTCAAAGCCCGATAATCAACAACCATTCTTAGGGACTTATCCTTCTTCTCAACCAAAAGCACTGGAGCTCCCCATGGTGATGAACTCCGTCGAATGTGACCTTTCTCCAATAACTCCTTGATCTGTTTCTTAATCTCCTCCAGATCATTCACGGGCATCCTATAGGGTCTCTTGGATATTGGCCCTGTGCCTGGTAGTAGCTCTATCAAAAACTCGATATCTCGATCCGGTGGCATGCCTGGTAATTCCTCTAGGAAAACATCCGGGTAATCCTTTACTACAGGCACTTCTTCCTGAACAACTCCCGTGAGGGTATTTACTTGGCTACTTCTTGGCGCATGCCTTGATATATACTTGATCCTTTTTCCCTCCGGAGTGGTGAGACAAATTGACTTACTAACACAATCAATGCTTCCTCCGTGCTTTGACATCCAGTCCATTCCTAATATCACATCCAATCCTTGTGACTCCAAGATAATTAGGTCGGACGAAAAAACATGGTTGCCAATGGTTAAGGATATCTGGTCACACCATCGATTAGCCATATATTGTGCTCTAGGTGAGCTTACTAACAGAGGGGTCCTAAGGGTTTGGGTCGTTAGTTTAAACTTATCCCCAAATTCCCTTGATATGTATGAATGCAATGCACCAGTATCGAAAAGAACAAGAGCGGTAAATGACACAACCAAAAACTTACCTATAACCGCGTCTGTCTGCTCTTCAACCTCCTCCACGTTAACGTGGTTCACTTGTCCTTTGTTGAATGGATTGGGCTTCTTCCCAGCGCTCCCATTTCCGTTTCCATTCTTCCCTTCAGGGCACTCCATGGCATAGTGTCCAGTCTTCCCGCACTTGAAACAAGTAACGTGGCTTAGGTCCCTCTTGGTGGGTGTGGCTAGATTTGGGCGCTTCTGATTGTTGCTTGCTCCATTCCCATTCCCAGGGCCAGTATGATTATGGTTACTCCCTCCATTATGGGTGTGGACTCCATGGTTATGAACAAGTCCTCCCGAGTTCGGGGTTAGGCGAGGCTTCTGCCGAGCCCCTGAGTTATACCTCCCTTGTCCATACTTCCTCTTACGGCTCTCAATCTGCTGTTGCTTCCCTTCAATCATAAGAGCTTTATCTACCAACTCCTGGTAGTTGGTGAATGTTGCCACCATCAACTGCATGCTCATTTCATCATTCAGCCCTTCCATAAACTTCTCCTGCTTTGCGGCATCTGTGGCCACATCATCAGGGGCATAGAGAGATAACTTGCTAAACTCATCCACGTACTGAGCCACAGTACGGTTCCCCTGGCGTAAGTTACAAAACTCACGCTTCTTCAAATTCATGGCTCTAGTTGAGACATGGGCGGTACGGAAGGCTTGCTGAAACTGGTCCCATGTCACCATGGCTATGGGGTAGGTGACAGTATAATTCTCCCACCATGATGCTGCTGGTCCATCCAACTGGTGTGCGGAAAAATGCACCTTCTCAGCATCAGTACATCCTGCAGTGGTTAACTCCCTTCCAATCCTGCGAAGCCAATCATCTGCTACTATAGGCTCGGTGCTACAGGAAAACACCAGCGGTTGCAACCTCGGAAAACGGGCTAAGTTGTCAACTGGTGGTGGTGGTGGTGGATTGTTGTTGTTGTTGTTGTTGTTGTTGCCTTGGTTCTGAACTAACAACTGCATCAGGGTATTCTACTGCTGGATCAACTGAGTGAGCTCCGGTGGGAATGCAAATCCGGGGTCACGTCTCAGAGGCATCTGATGGGTTTAGAGGGGAGAGATTAGAATAGAATGAGGTCTAATGAGAAAGCACTACCCATATGCACATGAGACAAACACAAACATTTCACTCAATCAATCAATCAAGCCATACAATCGGTCTAACTATCGCAAAAGTGCTCGGACTACTCTATTTACATGGTGGAATAATACTACTAATGTGGTGGTCTACTAGAAATATTCCTCGATTGCAGACTCCATGATATCTGCTCCAGCTTCGTCTTCAAAGTCATCATCGCTCAGGTCAGAGTCGGTGTCGTCGATGATGATGTAGTCTTCCGGGCGAATCTCCTTGGGTTCTTCATCTTCTTCTACTGGAGTGGGGTCTCCCATGAATATTCCGATCTTCTTAATCAGGTTGTCATTCTTCTCCACTAGTACGACGATTTCCTCCTCATAATCTTCACGTGTAGCCTTGAGTTCTTCCTCCAGTTCCACAATCCTAGTCATTGCCTTCTTCAGATCTATCATGCCCGCGCACATCTGATTCTCCTGGCGTCGAATGTGCTGGTTTAGTTCCTGGATGAAAGCTGAAATTGATCTATCCTTCCTGGTGTTGATCATCTCCCATTGCTCATCTCGGCGCCCACAGATCTGGTAGATAGTTTCTTTGAGCTCCTTGTGATAAACTTCTCCAATGCGTCCCATGGTGATGTGAGCTGCCATACTCCTTCCTAGACTCCAGGTTGGTGCATCGAAGGAAAACTCTATGGGTTTAGTGACTGGCATGAAGGTCCTTCCTGGAACTTGAACTTGAATCATCCATCACTCCTCTTCTGGTAAGGTGGCGTTGTAGGTCCCGGCGAAGCTTGGTATTCCTATGTTCAGGTACCTAGTGACTTCCTTCAAGTGTCGTCCAAAAGGTGCTTCTTCATCCGGTTGTGCAAACTTGTTCCTTGCATCCGCCATCCTAAAGAGTAGAAAATAGAGAGGAGTCAGAAATGAGAAGAGAATAGTGACCTATGGCTTTTAGCTTAGTGGTCATGTCCTACACTCAGCGTGTGCTCTCATACCATCTTGTAGCGACCCGACCTCAAATAGTCAAGTCTCTGTGCTTCAGTGTCATCCCTGGATCGGTAATGCTGACACACAAAGTACTCGAGGATTTATAACAGAGTAGCAATCACACACTTATTACATAGAATGTCTCCAAAGAGAACTTATTACAATAAATATGGCTTAAGGCCATCTAATGTGATAACAGCGGAAGGCTTGGAAGATAAAGTGAGTCCATCAACTCCAACGGCATAGCTGAGCTGCACGGCAACGGCCTAACGAACCTTACTCCTCGTTTGAAAAGTCTGCAACATAATACGTTGCAGCCCAAAAATGGGTCAGCACCTGGAATATGCTGGCAAAATAACATAGTAGAGCAAGAATGGAATAATGCTATCACTACATGCATATTTGGCTGGTGGAAAGCTCTATGGTTACAGTTTTGCGAAAAGCCAATTTTTCCCTACAACAAAGGAACAGATTTTAATTTAACTATCATGGTAGTTGAAACATCATTGAGAAGGTTTCTCCAACTCAATCCCAATTAAAGTAATTATCAACCCAACAATATTAATTTAGAGTGATGAGATACTTAAGATACTCCAAGTACTAGATACTCAAGATTGTCCATAACCGGGGACACGGCTAACCATGATTAGTTTATACACTCTGCAGAGGTTTGCGCACTTTTCCCCACAAGACTCGATCTCCTCCGTTGGTTTTCTCGCACTACAGGGTGTTTGAGAAACGGATGACTGAGATACAGTCTTTCAGAAACATTAACTCTCTACTCTGGGTAGACCATACCAAACCTACAATCCCACTAACTGCTGATCCACCTCTTCAAGAGCTTCACGTAACTTACTCAGCTATGCTAGAGCCCATAATAGCTTGTGGCTGCACACGGAAGTTTCTAGCATGAATAATCTCAGTTCCCTTTGAGCCTGGGTGGCGGTCCATAGGAAGATCACACGGGTACTCCGGGATTTCCAAAAATACAGGTAACACTAGGTACTCCAGGTGCCTCAATCCACCCAGATGTGTATTTAAGTTGCCACCTTAAGTTGAACCATTAATTAAAAATCTCACATCTGTCATGGATTTTACTCACCCAAACCACGTCTATGAGCATAGCATAGCAATATAAGCAATGCGTAGAAGTAACTCCCAAGGGTTTGAATGTAACAGGGTAATAGGTTCTACCTCATCAACTACTTCCCAACCCACATGTTAATGACATCCTAACCATGCAATATTTGAGGATTAGTACTAATGCATAAAAACTGGGTGATCAAGGGGTATGATCAAAGTGTTACTTGCCTTGCTGACGATCCACGTAACCTAGAGACTCCAAATAACACGCTTCGCACTCCAGGAATTCGATCGCAAACAAACAATAACTTACATAAGCAATCAAGCAAAGAAACACGGGTAAATCTCAAATAAGAAGATCTAACGAGAAAGTTCAACTTAAGAACTCCGGTTTGCAAAAAGAATCAAATCAAACGAAGCAATGAAACTCAAATGGCGAAAGAAACAAGATCCTTTACTAATCTGGACCTAGGTCAATTTTTACAGTATCAAAAAATTGTGCAAGTTGATTAAACGGAAAGAGGGTCTCGAGACGAAGATCTAGGCGCTTGAATCGCCTGATTCCGACTAACGAGCGAAAAGATAAACTAGAACGAAAATCGGATCAAAAATCGCGATCAGAAATAATCGCGGAATAATCCGATAAAAGAAAACTGACGAACAGGCTAACGAACGAGCGTTCATTATCTGTAACTAACGAGCAAAAACCGTTTGTTAAAACGAACGTACGGACGAACGTCCACTAAAAAGAAAAACCGGAAAAAATACCGGCGAACCGAAAAAAACACAAGCTAGGGTTTTCTAACGAAAACCGGACCGGTTTAAAAAAACCGAGCGACGCTATACCTCCGGCGAGGTCCGGCATGGCGGCGGCTCCAGCAAGCGGCGG
>NC_057794.1:449167421-449196303 GCF_018294505.1 Triticum aestivum
CGACGCGGGGAAGCGGAGTCCGAGCCGGACTCCGGTTCGGGCGGCGCGGCGGCGGTCTCCCGCTAGGAGACGGCGGCGCGGGGAGGCGGGCCTGGCGGCTGGGCTTTGGCCCAGTTAGCCCTGGCGTTTTTTAAATAATTCCGCCGAAACTAAAAAAATCCTAGAAAATAAAATAAAATTATAAAAATGCCAAAACAAATTTTCTCCGTCTAAATAAAATATTTAGAACGAGATGAACATTTTCTTGGCCCTAAAATGCAATTTTGAAAACATGCAATTTTTCTAATGCAAACAAAATTGCAAATAAAATACAAAATAAAACAAATATTGATTTTAATATTTTTCCTCCAATATTTCATTTATTTTGGAGAAGTCATATTATCTCCTCTCATATATTCTAATATCAAATATTTTCATAGAGAAAAATAATTAAAACTAAAATCCTCGTTTTAAAATTTGATAAAAATCAAATTTGAAAACCGGGGGAATCCCCAACTCTCTTCGAGGGTCCTTGAGTTGCTTAGGATTTCGAGGATCGCGAGACGAAATTTAATAAAATATGATATGCAAGAATGATCTATGTATAACATTCCAAATTGAAATTTGGGATGTTACATAGGGCAATTTGAGGAAGCCCATCATTGGAATATAGAAGCCAAGTTATATAATGGAAAATTCCCACTAGTATATGAAAGTAACAAAATAGGAGACTCTCTATCATGAAGAACATGGTTCTACTTTGAAGCACAAGTGTGGAAAAAGGATATTAACATTGTCCCTTCTCTCTTTTCTCTCATTTTTTTGTTTTTTTTGTTTGGGCTCTTAGGCCTCTTTTTTGGGCTCTTTTTATTTTTTTAAGTCTGGAGTCTCATCCAAACTTGTGAGGGAATCATAGCTTCCATCATCATTTCCTCACATGGGACAATGCTCTAATAATGAGGACAATGCTTCACGCCTAGCTGCACATTTTAACATACCTATTAGACATTATGAGAAGGAAGAGAAAGTGATGCCTCGTGTTTATTTAGATTATAAGAGTATGGTGGCACATGATTTTATTATTAAGAATAGGGAAGGAGAGCTTAAATACAAACTATTCTTTAATAAACATCATCCTGAGACTATTACCCTACCTGCTCCTTCCTTGTTTGATTTATCTGCAGGCCAGTACCTTGTTCCGTTAGAGGCTATTCACGCATACTGGAACCCTGCACTAGCCATAGAGCCATAGCCAGAACCACAAGTTGATCCTCCACGACAGTCTAATTACCATTGGGATCCGGAGATGATTGCGAACCAGTGGCAGTCAGAGTCTTCTTCATCACAGTACGACCCCAACTATTATTATGGATATCCGCCAGGCCAGCCGTGGCCATAGACCAACTTAGGCCAAAAGCCTAAGCTTGGGGGAGTATGTATTTCTCACCGACATTACATTTATGTTCACACACTCATTGCTAGATGTCGGTGCTCATACTTTTTCATTGTATCATCCATGCTAGTTTATTTTTCTTTTTATGCTTTCTTCTTGTGTGTTTAATAAACCTTAAGAAAAACCAAAAAATCAGTTGTAGCTTTTTATTAGTTTACTTTCAATGCTTGTAGTAGTAATTAAAAAGAAAACCCAAAAATATTTCTTGTTCTTATTTTTCTTGTTGGGAGCTTTCCCGTGTAAATAGTTTTATTTCTTTTCTTTGGGGGTCGATAGGAGAAGACCATAATTAAATTGTTGAAGTGTCTCTTATATGCATTATTGTTTATCTGACAAAAGAGCCCATATTGCTTTGTCTTCTCCTGTTTATTGAATGCTTGCAGATTCCAGCTTAGTCTAATGCACGCGCACTATTATTATTATTCACATCGTTCGGTCGTGCAAGTGAAAGGCAATAAAGACGATATATGATGAACTTATTGAGATGAGAAAATCTGGTATGAACTCGACCTCTTTTGTTTTTGTAAATATGATTAGTTCATTGTTCCTAATTCGGCCTATTATGAATAAACATGTTTGCAATGACAACCAGAGATCATAGTTTCTTGTGCCATGCTTGATTAGCTATGAGTTATAATGGTTTACCTTGCGTACCAACATGCTATTAAAATGGTTATGATGTGGTATGATAGGGTGGTATCCTCCTCTGAATGATTTAAGTGACTTGACTTGGCGCATGTTCACGCATGTAGTTGAAACAAAATCAACATAGCCTTCATGATATTTATGTTCATGGTGGATTATATCCTACTCATGCTTGCATTCAGTGTTGATTAATTTTAATGCATGTTCATGATTGTTGTCGCTCTCTAGGTGGTCGCTTCCCGGTCTTTTGCTAGCCTTCACCTGTACTAAGCGGGAATACTGCTTGTGCATCCAATCCCATAAACCCCAGAGTTATTCCAGATGAGTCCACCATACCTACCTATATACGGTATCTACCTGCCGTTCCAAGTAAATTTGTATGTGCCAAACTCTAAACCTTCAAATAAATATCATGTTTTGTATGCTCAAATAGCTCATGTATCAACTAGGGCTGTCCGTATCTTCCATGTTAGGCGGGTTATTCTCAAGAGGAGTGGACTCCGCTCCTCACTCACGAGAAAGTGGCTGGTCATCGGGATGCCCAGTCCCATGCTTTATGCAAATCAAATCAAAATAATTGCAAACAAATCTCCCCCTGGGACTCTTGTTAGTTGGAGGCACTCATTGTTTCGAGCAAGCCATGGATTGATGCTTGTTACTGGAAGGGGGAGGATAAACTTTACCATTCTGTTTGGGAACCGCCTATAATGTGTGTAGCATGGAAGATATTGCCATCTATTGGTTGTTATGTTGACAATGAAAGTATACCGCTCAAAATATTATTCACATCTATTTCAAAACCGAGCTCTGGCACCTCTACAAATCCCTGCTTCCCTCTGCGAAGGGCCTTTCTATTTAATTTTATGCTGAGTCATCATCCTCTTATTAAAAAGCACCAGTTGGAGAGCACCGCTGTCATTTGCATTCATTACTATTAGTTTACATTGGGTATGACTTGATTGGATCTCTTTTACCATGAATTACAATGTCTAGTCAGTCCTTGATCTTTAAAGGTGCTCTGCATTTATGTTTTGCGGTCTTGGAAAGGGCTAGCGAGATACCATCTTGTTATATCATATTATGATTGTTTTGAGAAAGTGTTGTCATCCTTGATTTATTATTATTGCTCGCTAGTTGATTATGCCATTGATATGAGTAAACTTGAGACCTAAGCGTTATTGTGAATGTGGTTAGTTATAATCTTTGCTGAAAACTTGAATGCTTGCTTTACATATTTACAACAACAAGAGCAAACAGAGTTTGTAAAAGTTTGCCTTTATCACTTTCAGTTTATCAACTAAATTGCTTGAGGACAAGCAAGGGTTTATGCTTGGGGGAGTTGATACATCTCCGTCGTATCTACTTTTCCAAACACTTTTGCCCTTGTTTTGGACTCTAACTTGCATGATTTGAATGAAACTAACCCGGACTGACGCTGTTTTCAGCAGAATTACCATGGTGTTATTTATGTGCAGAAACAAAAGTTCTCGGAATGACCTGAAACTTCACGAAACAACTTTTCGGAAAATATAAAAAAATCCTTGCAAAAGATGAAGGCCAGAGGGCCCACCACCTGTCCACAAGGGTGGGGGGCACGCCTGCCCCCATAGGGCGCCCCCCTACCTCGTGGGCCCCCTGGACCTCCTCCGACTCCAACTCCAACTCTATATATTTGGTTTTGGGAGAAAAAATTAGAGAGAAGAATTCATCACGTTTTACCATACGGAGCCACCGCCAAGCCCTAAAACCTCTCGGGAGGGCTGATCTAGAGTCCGTTCGGGGCTCTGGACAGGGGAATCAGAATGATTATGGAAATGTCATAATAGGTAGGTATGGTGGCTGTTTTGAGGAAGGGTATATGGTGGGTTTAATGCACCAGCGAAAGTTGCGTGGTACTAGAGAGGCTTGCAATGGTGGAAGGGTGAGAGTGCGTATAATCCATGGATTCAACATTAGTCATAAAGAACTCACATACTTATTCAAAAAAATTATTAGCCATCAAAGCAAAGTACTAATACGCATGGTCCTAGGGGCAGAGATTGGTAGGAAAAATCATCGCTCGTCCCCGACCGCCACTCATAAGGAAGACAATCAAAAAATAAATCATGCTTCGACTTCATCACATAACGGTTCACCATACGTGCATGCTTCGGGAATCACAAACTTTAACACAAGTATTTATACCAATCCACAATTACTCACTAGCATGAATCTAATATCACCATCTTTATATGACAAAACAAAATGCAAGGAATCAAACTTCTCATATTATTCAATGCTCTTTATACAAAAGTTTTTATTATCTCCCTCTTGGATGCTCATCATATTAGGACTAAATTCATAACCTAAGAAAATTGCCATACTATTTTTAAGACTCAAAATAATATAAGTGAAGCATGAGAGTAAATGAGAAACTACTCCAAAAAGATATAAGTGAAGATCAATGAGTAGTCAAATAATTAAGTAGCTATGTGAAGACTCTCTCTCATTTTAGAATTTCAGATCTTAAGTATTTTATTCAAACATCAAGCAAAAAAAATAAAATGGCATTCCAAGGATAGCACATATCATGTGAAGAAGTAAGAACTTAGGCTCAACCAAAACTGACCGATCATTGTTGAAGAAGAATGGTGGGATGCTTACCGGGGCAACCCCAAGCTTAGATGCTTGAGACTTTTTGGAATATTAACTAGGTATGCCTTGGGCATCCCCAAGCTTGAGTACTTGTGTCTCCTTAATTCCTCTCATATCACGATGATGACCCACAAGTATAGGGGGTCTATAATAGTCCTCTCGATAAGTAAGAGTGTCGAACCCAACGAGGAGCAGAAGGAAATGACAAGCGGTTTTCAGTAAGGTATTCTCTACAAGCACTGAAATTATCGGTAATAGATAGTTTGATGATGAGATAATTCATAACTGGTAGCAAGTAACAAAAGTAACTAAGGCGCAACAAGGCGGCCCAATCCTTTTTATAGCAAAAGACAAGCCTGGATAAACTCTTATATAAAGAAAAGCGCTCCCGAGGACACATGGGAATTATTGTCAAGCTAGTTTTCATCATGCTCATATGATTCGCTTCCGTTACTTTGATAATTTGATATGTGGGTGGACTGGTGCTTGGGTGTGATACGTCTCCGTCGTATCTACTTCTCCAAACACGTTTACCCTTGTTTTGGACTCTAACTTGCATGATTTGAATGGAACTAACCCGGACTGACACTGTTTTCAGCAGAATTACCATGGTGTTATTTATGTGCAGAAACAAAAGTTCTTGGAATGACCTGAAACTTCACGGAACAACTTTTCGGAAAATATAAAAAATCCTTGCAAAAGATGAAGGCCAGGGGCCCACCACCTGTCCACGAGGGTGGGGGGCACGCCTGCCCCCCTAGGGCGCGCCCCCCTACCTCGTGGCCCCCCTGGAGCTCCTCCCACTCCAACTCCAACTCTATATATTTGGTTTCGGGGAGAAAAAAATCAGAGAGAAGAATTCATCGCGTTTTACGATACGGAGACGCCGCCAAGCCCTAAAACCTCTCGGGAGGGCTGATCTGGAGTCCGTTCGGGGCTCCGGACAGGGGAATCCATCACCATCGTCATCATCAACCATCCTCCATCACCAATTTCATGATGCTCACCGCCGTGCGTGAGTAATTCCATCATAGGCTCGCTGGACGGTGATGAGTTGGATGGGATCTATCATGTAATCAAGTTAGTTTTGTTAGGGTTTGATCCCTAGTATCCACTATGTTCTGAGATTGATGTTGCTATGACTTTGCTATGCTTAATGCTTGTCACTAGGGCCCGAGTGCCATGATTTCAGATCTGAACCTATTATGTTTTCATCAATATATGAGAGTTCTTGATCCTATCTTGCAAGTCTATAGTCACCTATTATGTGTTATGATCCGTTAACCCCAAAGTGACAATAATCGGGATACTTACCGGTGATGACCGTAGTTTGAGGAGTTCATGCATTCACTATGTGTTAATGCTTTGTTCCGGTACTCTATTAAAAGGAGGCCTTGATATCCCTTAGTTTCCGTAAGGACCCCGCTGCCACGGGAGGGTAGGATAAAAGATGTCATGCAAGTTCTTTTCCATAAGCAGGTATGACTATATTCGGAATACATGCCTACATTACATTGATGAACTGGAGCTAGTTCTGTGTCACCCTAGGTTATGACTGTTACATGATGAACCGCATCCGGCATAATTCTCCATCACTGATCCATTGCCTACGAGCTTTCCATATATTGTTCTTCGCTTATTTACTTTTCCGTTGCTATTGCTATCATCACTACAAAATACCAAAAACATTACTTTTACTACTGTTACCTTTTGCTACCGTTACCACTACTATCATATTACTTTGCTACTAAACACTTTGCTGCAGATACTAAGTTTCCAGGTGTGGTTGAATTAACAACTCAGCTGCTAATACTTGAGAATATTCTTTGGCTCCCCTAGTGTCGAATCAATAAATTTGGGTTGAATACTTTACCCTCGAAAACTGTTGCGATCCCCTATACTTGTGGGTTATCAGGGTGCTATCCTTACTTGGACAAACCTCCCACTTATGATTAACCCCTCTCGCAAGCATCTGCAACTACGAAAGAAGAATTAAGATAAATCTAACCATAGCATAAAACATGTGGATCCAAATCAACCCCTTACGAAGCAATGCATAAAATAGGGTTTAAGCTTCTGTCTCTCTAGCAACCCATCATCTACTTATTACTTATCAATGCCTTCCCCTAGGCCCAAATCATGGTGAAGTGTCATGTAGTTGACATTCACATAACACCACTAGAGGAGAGACAACATACATCTCATCAAAATATCGAACGAATACCAAATTCACATGATTACTTATAACAAGACTTCTCTCATGTCCTTAGGAACAAATGTAACTACTCACAAAGCATATTCATGTTCATAATCAAAGGAGTATTAATTATCATTAAGGATCTAAACATATAATCTTCCACCAAATAAACCAACTAGCATCAATTGCAAGGAGTAATCAACACTGCTAGCAACCCACATGTACCAATCTAAGGTTTTGAGACAAAGATCGGATAAAAGAGATGAACTAGGGTTTGAGAGGAGATGGTGCCGGTGAAGGTGTTGATGGATATTGACCCCCTCTTGTTGAGAGGATCGTTGGTGATGATGATGATGATGATTTCCCCCTCCGGGAGGGAAGTTTCCTGGCAGAATAGCTCCGCCGGAGCCCTAGATTGGTTCTGCCCAAGTTCCGCGTCGAGACGGTGGCGCTTCGCCCCGAAAGCATCCTCCTTATTTTTTTCCATGTCAAAACCCTTCATATAGCAGAAGATGGGCAATGGAGGCCTGCCAGGTGGCCCACAAGGTAGGGGACACGCCTAGAGGGGTACGGCGCGCCCCCACCCTTGTGGCTGCCTGGTGGGTCCCCTCAGGTGCTTTCTTTGCCCAATATTTTTATATATTCCAAAACAATTCTCCATAAATTTTCAGGACTTTTGGAGTTGTGCAGAATAGGTCTCTCAGATTTGCTCGTTTTCCAGTCCAGAATTCCGGCTGCCGGCATTCTCCCTCTTCATGTAAACCTTGTAAAATACGAGAGAAAAGGCAGAAGTATTGTACCAAAATGTGTAATAATATCCCGTAATGCAATAAATATGAATATCAAAGCATGATGCAAAATGGACGTATCAACTCCCCCAAGCTTAGACCTCGCTTGTCCTCAAGCGGAAGCCAAAATTGATAAATATGTCCACATGTTTAGAGATAGAGTTGTCGGTAAAATAAAACATGGACATGAGGGGATCATGATCATCTTTAGAACAGCAACATATATTGTCATATAATTTCTTATGTCAAAGTAACAATTCATTCACAAGGTAAAGTATGAATCAGAAACTCTATTGAAAACCAACCAACTATGATCTCAGTCATTGAAGCAATTGCAATTTATCATAATATCATAAATAATCAATATAGGAGCTTTTGTATATCAAGTCCACATACTCAACCACCTCTTATTCTTTTATAATTGCTAACACTCACACGATAGTTATGGGTTAAAAGCTTCAATCTGACACAGAGAAAGATAGGGGCTTATAGTTTCGCCTCCCAACCTTTTACCTCAAGAGTAATGTCAACAATAATACTTTATGATAACCTACATCCTAGGGGATATATATATATATATATATATATATATATATATATATGGATCTTTCTCCAACACATAGTGCTTGCCAAAAGAAAAAGTATAAAAAGGAAAGGTGAAGATCACCATGACTCTTGTATAAGGGTAGAAAGTAGAAGATGGGCCCTTCGCAGAGGGAAGCAGAGGTTGTCATGCACTTTTATGGTTGGATGTACAAAATCTTAATGCAAAAGAACGTCACTTTATATTGCCGCTTGTGATAAGGAACTTTATTATGCAGTCCGTCGCTTTTCTTTCTTCCATATCACAAGTTCGCATAAAACTTATTTTCTTCACACTAAAAGATCATACATATTTAGAGAGCATTTTTTATTGCTTGCACCGATGACAACTTACTTGAAGGACCTTACTCAATACATAGGTAGGTATGGTGGACTCTCATGGCAAAAGTGCTTTAAGGGATGTTTGGATGCACAAGTAGTATCTCTACTTGGTGCGAAAGATTTGGCTCGCACAAGAGGGAAAAGCAAACTCAACATGTTGGAGGATCCATGATAATATAACTTCTATTTGAATATAAGAAAACATAACCCATTATGTTGTCTTCGTTGTCCAACATCAACTTTTTAGCAAGTCATATTTTAATGAGTGCTCACAATCACAAAAGATGTCCAAGATAGTATATTATATGTGAAACCTCTCTTTATTTATCACTCCCTATTAATTGCAACAATGACCAAAACTATGTTTGTCAACTCCCAACAAATTTTATTCATCGTACTCTTTATATGTGAAGTCATCACTCTCCATAAGAGCATTATATAATCTTTTTATTTATTTTTGTTCTTTCTTTTTCTTATTCCATCAAGATCATAGCAAGAAAGCAAAGCCCTCAACTCAAAACTACTCTTTATTATATAACTCACGGACTCGATTACATAGATAGATCTCAAAGCAAAACTCAAAACTAGATCATACTAAAAACTTTTACTCTACTAAATCAAGATATAACCAAAAGGGTCCAACTAAGAAAAGCGATAAAGACAAAGATGTGATGGCAATACGATACCGGGGTACCTCCCACAAGCTTGGCACAAGCCAAGGGGAGTGCCCATACCCATGCATTTAGATCTCTTTCTCTAGAGGTGGTCATGATGGAGTTGTTGACGATGAAAGAATCTTACCCTTCGTATTCCAAAGCATAGGTTCACCATCATAAAAATATGAACGAGTCTTCGGGATCCTCAAATCTGCAGCCAAACTCATCCTCTTAAATCTGTATTCATACTCACAGTTTTGGTTTTGTGGGTCATAGATCTGGGCTTGGAGATGCTCGATTCTCTCATGAAGCTTGAAGATGGCCTCTCCGATGTTCTTGGCGTCCAGCTTGTGGTCACGAGTAAACTCCACAATCATCAAGTGATTGGCATTGAGTCCACGTTCCACCATCCCTTAGCACTTGAAGACCTATTGCTCCATTGCTTCGAGCCTTGCCTCCACACTTCCGGTCTTCTTTAGCCCTTCAACATCACGGATGTGCAGCACCCCCTCATGCATCTCAATAGTTTGAGGGTGTTGAAACACCTCCGCGAGGTAAGGGTTGATGACCTTCTCGAAAAACTTATCCTCGGGGGCGCTTAGAGACATCATGGCGATCTAGATTTGTGAGAAAAACAACTATAAACAAGAATTGAGAGTTTCATCGTGGTACGGTGGTCAAAACCTTTGGGAGATTATATAATGAATTTTTATAGACCAAAATAAGTGTTCCACAAGAAAATGGAGTCCGGAGGGCACACGAGGTGAACAGAAGGCATAGAGGCGCGCCTAGGGGGTAGGGCGCGCCCCCTGCCTTGCCGCCTCCTCGTGCGCTCTTCGGACTACTTTTAATTTTCTTAATTTTTTAAATTTCCAAAATGGAGAAAATTTGCCATTGGAAACCTTTTGGAGTCAGTTTACTTACCGTACCACATACCTATTTCCTTTTCGGAGTCTGAAACGTTCTGGAAAGTCTACCTTACGTACTCCTCCGGTGTTATGGTATTAATTATATTGGTCTCAACATTTATGGGAGTACCTGAGATGTAATGTTTGATTCTTTGACCGTTTACCACCTTCTGATTAGTGCCTTCAACGTTGTTGATTTTGATGGCACCGAAATGATAGACCTCCTTGATAATGTAAGGACCTTCCCATTTAGAGAGAAGCTTTCCTGCAAAAAATCTTGAACGAGAGTTGTATAGCAAGACATGGTCACCTACATTAAATTCAAGCTTTTGTATTCTTATGTCATGCCATCTTTTAACTTTTTCTTTAAATAACTTGGCATTTTCATAGTCTTGGGTTCTCCATTCATCAAGTGAGCTAATGTCAAATAACCTCTTTTCACTGGCTAGTTTGAAATCATAGCTGAGCTCTTTGATTGCCCAATAAGATTTATGTTCTAATTCAATAGGTAAGTGACATGCTATTCCATAAACCATTTTATATGGAGACATACCCATAGGGTTCTTAAAAGCAGTTCTATAAGCCCATAATGCATCATCAAGTTTCTTAGACCAATTCTTTCTAGATCTATTAACAGTCTTTTGCAAGATCAATTTAATTTCTCTATTGCTCAATTCTACTTGACCACTAGACTGAGGATGATAAGGAGATGCAATTATGTGGTTGACATCATATTTAGCAAGCATTTTATGGACAACACCATGAATAAAGTGTGAACCACCATCAGTCATTAAATATCTAGGGGCTCCAAACCTCAGAAAAATAACTTCTTTAAGCATTTTAATAGAAGTGTTATGATCAACACTACTAGTTGGAATAGCTTCTACCCACTTAGTAATAGAATGAACAACAACTAAAATATGTGTAAACCCATTAGAGGAAGAAAAGGTCCCATATAATCAAAGCCCCAAACATCAAACAGTTCAATAACAAGTGAGTAATTCATAGGGATTTCCTAACGTCTACTAATATTACCAATCGTTTGACATTCATCACAAGACAAGACATACTTACGAGCGTCCTTGAAGATAGTAGGGCAATAAAACCAGATTGTAATACCTTCTGTGCAGTTTGATCTCCAGCATGGTGTCCTCCATAGGCCTCGGAATGACACTCGCATAGGATCCGTTCCTGTTCATGCTCAGGTACACAACGTCTAATAACACCATCTACTCCTTCTTTATAAAGGTGTGGGTCATCCCAAAAGTAATGTCTTAAATCATAGAAAAAACTTTTCTTTTGCTGGTATGTGAAAGTAGGTGGTATAAATTTAGCAACAATGTAATTAGCATAATCAGCATACCATGGAGCATTACGAGAAACATTTATGTCAGCTAATTGTTCATTAGGAAAGCTATCATGTATAGGTAGTGGGTCATCAAGAACATTTTCTAACCTAGACAAGTTGTCCGCTACGGGGTTCTCAGCACCCTTTTTTATCAATAATATGTAAATCAAATTCTTGTAGCAAGAGTACCCATCTAATAAGTCTAGGTTGAGCATCTTTCTTTTCTAGAAGATATTTAATAGCAACATGATCGGTGTGAACAGTTACTTTGGAATCAACAATATAAGATCTGAACTTATCACAAGCAAAAACAACTGCTAAAAATTCTTTTTCAGTAGTAGCATAATTTCTTTGAGCACTATCTAGAGTTTTACTAGCATAATGAATAACATTCAATTTCTTATCAACCCTTTGCCCTAGAACATCACCAACAACATAATCACTAGCATCACACATAATTTCGAAGGGTAGGTTCCAATCAGGGGGTTGAACAATAGGTGCAGAAATTAAGGCTGAAAGGATCGATATGATTGACTAGAGGGGGGTGAATAGGCAACTAACAATTTTTAGCTTTTCTTTAACAATTTAAACTTTGCATCAAAGTAGGTTGTCTAGATATGCAACTAGGTGAGCAACCTATATGATGCAACAAGGATAGGAACACAAGCAAGCAAGAGATATGACACAAATAAGCTTGCACAAGTAAAGCCACGAGATAACCAAGAGTGGAGACTGTGGAGACGAGGATGTGTTACCGAAGTTCCTTCCCTTTGAGGGGAAGTACGTCTACGTTGGAGCAGTGTGGAGGCACAATGCTCCCCAAGAAGCCACTAGGGCCACCGTATTCTCCTCACGCCCTCACACAATGCGAGATGCCGTGATTCCACTATTGGTGCCCTTGGAGGCGGCGACCGAACCTTTACAAACAAGGTTGGGGCAATCTCCACAACTCAATTGGAGGCTCCCAACGACACCACGAAGTTTCACCACAAAGGACTATGGCTCCGTGGTGACCTCAACTGTCTAGGATGCTCGAACACCCAAGAGTAACAAGATCCGCAAGGGATTAGTGGGGGGAATCAAATTTCTCTTGGTGGAAGTGTGGATCAAGGCCTTCTCAACCACTCCCGAGCAAATCAACAAGTTTGATTGGCTAGGGAGTGAGATCAGGCGAAAATGGAGCTTAGGGTTGGAAGAGATGAGTCAACGGGGAAGAAGGGGACCCCTTATATAGTGGGGGACAAAGATCCAACTGTTATCCACCTACCAGCCCGCGCCAGCGGTACTACCGCTCAAGGCCAGCGGTACTACCGCAGGGCCGCGCGGTACTACCGCTTGCTGCCAAGCGGTACTACCGCACGGTCATGCGGTACAACCGTACAGGTCCGTGGTACTGCCGCAACACCAGCAACAGCAAGGTCAGACCTGAAGCACACGAGCTGAGGGCGGTAGTTCCGCGAGCGCGGTACTACCGCGCTGCCTTGCGGTACTACCGCAAGGCAGGAATCCCCTAGCCAGGGGGAAGGAAACATCCGTGCCTACTTCCGCAAAGAAACGGAAGAAGCAAAAACCCGACACAGTACTACTGCCGAGGGGCGGTACTACTGCCTGACAACATAGCACGGTACTACCGCGGATGGAAAGCGGTACTACCGTGGTAGGCGCAGATGTAAAAAATTACATCCGCCCCTACTACCGCGAGGGAGCGGTACTAGCCTGGTGGGCAACGACAGTGCAGCTCCGGAGGAGCGGTACTACCGTGGGCACCTGTGGTACTACCGCTGGTGCCTACGGTACTACCGCTCACCTGGGAGTAGTACTACCGCGAGCCAACACAGTAGCCAGAAACAAGGAGGTGAGAAAGCGGAGGATGCTCCAAGGGAAAGGAGGGGACTAGAAAGAGACGTGTACGTGATGATTCCACCCAAACCTTTCCGACCCGGACCCCCTCTTAAAAGTACGGCTTTCCTACGACTCAAATCCACCAAAAAGAAACGTAGAAAAGACGCCGTCTTCAACAGTCTTCGAGGGGCACCCAACCGTCTTGTGCCTAGCGATGAAATGTCTGGGATACTCAAGGCACATGATTAGTCTGCAAATGCGTTGTCATCAATCACCAAAACACCTTAGGGATAAATATGCCCTTACAATCTCCCCCTTTTTGGTGGACTGATGACAATACGGGATTTGCACAAGGGAAATAATATTAAGCAACTTCAAACCCCTCCTCTCTAGAATATAGACGGGCTCCCCCTAGATGTGTGCCAACTAGATGGGTGCTTTGGACTGCGTGGCACACATACTAGGATCAAAGCTCCCCCAATATTATAGAGACAAGGCATATCTAGTAATAGGAAGGCTAACACTAGACAAGATAGCACAAACATAAGTTAACTAAGATAGATAGAGTGCATATGTCTTACACCATATGTAGGATAAGTCTCGAAGGCACAAACCAAACAAAGGCAAACGAGGCAAACGAGGTTCAAACGACAAAGCAAACACACCAAGCACGACACAACGCAAATCCCTACACTCTCTCCCCCTTTGGCATCGAGACGCCAAAAAGGCAGAGAGGACACCTACACACACGGGGTGGCTCAGGCAGAGAAGTCATCCCGCTGCTCCTCGTGCTCCTCGTCAGACTCAGTGGCGGGGACGGACTCCTCGATGTCCTCCTCTGAACTGGTCCACTTGTACCCCTGCTTCTCCATCCAGGCAGCTTCTGGCGTGATGACGTCCTCAGAACCGCCAGAGACATCCTCTCCAAAGAGCCTGATAACCTTCTTGTCACGGCGGCGACTCTCCTTGTCTGCCATGTGAGTCCTATACTGTCCCTTTTCCTGCATGCAGAAGAGAGTCTTCATCTTGTCCTTTAACTTCTTGGCCCACGACGGCTCAGAGGAAGGTGTGGTAGACCTAGCAGCACGGTCCTCAGCAACATTCTCTGCAGTAGCCTCCTCCTCACCAACAGCCCTCCTAGCAGTAGAAGCCTCAGCACGGGTAGTAGTGTTGGCCCAGTTGGGCTTGACGCGGAGACTGATGGACTCATGCCGAATCCAGTCTGGAGCAAGGAACTCATCACTAGGTTACATCTTCTCCCAAGCTGTGGAGAGCAACAGAAATAGGTACGGTCCATAGATAGGTACATTGCGAGTGAACACTGCAAACCGAAGCTCACACCACATGATGTGTGAGACATCAAGTGGCTAAGTCTGAGATGAACGTGCCTCTGCACACAGGAGCAACATGTCCACTAGATAAGAATGAACCTTGTCCTTGTCGCCAATGCGTGGGAACAGAGTGTTGCGGAAGATGCGATGCATGATATCCAGAAAGGAGTTCAGCACCCAAGTCGACTTGCCATTGGGGAGCACCTTCTCAACAAGGAATGGCTGAAGCATATTCTTGTTGGCAGACTCAGAGTTGGCGTGGGGGCGAACACCAACGGGTGTGTGATGCCCGTCATCAGGAATGTGAAGCAGATCCATGAACTCCTTCCATGTAGCAGATAGCTGACGGCGGTTGGTCATCCAGGTCATCCTCCGCTCATCCCCGGGATGAAAGTAAACTGAGGCAAAGAACTGACAGATAAGCTCAGGGTCATAGTCAAGGTGAAAGGAGATCACAGGCTCAATAGCAAACTGCTCCACCAAGTCCAGAGCCTCTCCAAAATAGTCATGAAACTTGTCCTTCCGCATGTGATTCATGTCTATCCACTTGACATCCATGAAGGTATTCTGCTTGTTCTTGATCACATCCAGATAGATGAGAGCCTGTTGCTTGGTCCAGAACAACTCGGTGCCTCTGAGGACAGCCCGAGGATTCACATAGGGATTGATCTTCCGGTGTTCGACATACTCATTGACTGAAATCTCGTCCATGCCCTTAGCAGGTTCCTTTTGCTTGCTGGCAGTGGTCTTGACATTGCGTTTGGGGGGTGCTTCATCTTGGGGATTGCGCAGATGCTTGGAGCCAGTGTCACGACTGGGATTGGAACGGCGAGAGCCACCACCTGAGACACAAAGCGCAAAACACACACGATAAGCAAGAAGGATCAATGCAAAGACCACAACAAAGCAAAAGAAACATGCAGGAAGCACACAAGATAATTGCCATGAGAGAGATTTGACCCCTACGGTAGTACTGCCAAGTGCTGCGGTACTAAGATTGTAGTACCGCTCTTAGTCGCGGTAGTACCGTGTAAGGCCGCGGTAGTACCGGGTCTGGGAGCGGTAGTAGGATCTTAGTGCCACAGCTAGCGCGGTAGTACCGCGTCTGATGGGCAGTAGTACCGCACGAGCTAGCGCGGTAGTACCGCACCTGATGGGCGGTAGTATCGCACATGAGACATGGTAGTACCGCACCGCGTCAGATCCGAACAAGTTCAAATCTGAGAAAAGCCCACGAAACCGCGGCGGTACTACGGTTGGACAAATCTACCACATGACAACATATCAAGTCTGATTCCTACGCAACACGACTCTCCTACATCCTACTCTTGCACAGATTTGGCCTAAAATCTCAAGAACAACAAGCATCTCCCCAAAAACCTAGAAGCGAGAGAACAACCAGGAAAAAGAGGGATTTGGGGAAAAATCTTGGTCCATGGCAAGAGTAAGTGGTGGGGAACGATCCCACCGGTCGGAATCCGAGGAGAGTGGCCGGAGACGGAGATCCGGCGAGGACCTCTGGCGCCGTTCTTGAGCAAAAGAGAGAGAGACTTGGGGAGAGAGACAAGTGAATGGGTATGGGGAGTTGGAACTCCCCTGCCCGAGTCATACCCCACATGCTCACTCGATGGCGCGGTAGTACCGTGCCTCATCGCGGTAGTACCGCTCGGCGGAAGTACCGCACCTGAGCGGTAGTACCGCGCTCTGGCGCAGTAGTACCGTGCCTCTCAAAGTTGTAGTACCGCGACAAGCCGCGGTAGTACCGTGGGCTCAAGAAGATGCACGTTTCAAGCACACGAAAAAGAGGTCTTTGCACAAACACTCCGAGGCAACACGACACCACAAGACCACGCTACACACAAAGGCAGAAAGGCAAACGACAAAACGAAACAACCACGAGACACCACCTCTCCAAAGAGAGGGCGGTGGCTGTAGCCACCTATGTTTGAGTCAATTGGTATGGCACCGCGAAGAATTATCCTTGGGCCCATGACCAAAACTCATCTTTGAAGCACAAGTACCATCAACCATGGCTAATGTGAAAGACTTGATCAATTTATGCATAATGGGGGAGGGAGAGTTCATTGAGAGAACAACACTCCCCCTATGTCCATACCTACATCTAAACAAGACAACAAGTTGAGTATGGTGGGGTGTGCAAGGGTTCAAGCAACATTGCTCGAATCAATGATATTTAGCTCATGCGTTAACCCGCGAAATCTTGCTTCATCCAAGGGCTTCGTGAAAATATCTGCAAGGTTATCATGAGTGTTGACATAGTTGAGCTCGATCTCTCCTCGCCTAATGTGATCCCGGATGAAGTGATACCGGATCTCAATATGCTTCGTCTTGAAGTGTTGCACCGGGTTGAGAGATCTTGATGGCACTTTCATTGTCACACCAAAGAGGCACTTTGTCACAAATGACACTATAATCCTTTAAAGTTTGCCTCATCCATAAGAGTTGTGCACAACAACTATCGGCCGCCACATACTCCGCTTCGGTGGACGAGAGAGACACACAACTTTGCTTTTTGGAAGACCAACTTACCAAAGAGCAACCAAGGAATTGGCACCCTCCGGAAGTGGAATTCCTATCCACTTTGTCTCCCGCCCAATCGGAATTCGAATACCCTACAAGCTTGAAGTTTGCTCCTCTTGGGTACCATAAGCCAAAGTTTGGGGTATGAGGCAAATATCGAAAGATTCGTTTGACCGCCACATAGTGACTTTCCTTAGGTGCGGCTTGAAACCGTGCACAAATTCCCACACTCAACATGATATCCAGTCTAGATGCACAAAGGTAGAGCAAGGAGCCTATCATGGAACGATATACCTTTTGATCCACCACTTTACCATTGGGATCTATGTCAAGTTGGCACTTGGTGGGCATTGGAGTGGAAGTCGGCTTGACATCACTTAGCTTGAATCTCATGAGCATGTCTTGAGTGTATTTGGCTTGGTTGATGAAGGTTCCTTCTCTTCTTTGCTTCACTTCGAACCCTAGAAAGAACTTCAACTCTCCCATGGAAGACATCTTGAACTTTGAGGTCATGAGAGTGGCAAATTCCTCATTGAAAGCTTTGTTAGGGGAACCAAAGATAATATCATCAACATATAATTGGCACACAAACAACTCCCCTTTGACCTTCTTAGTAAAAAGAGTGGGGTCGATTAGCCCAACTTCAAAACCACGGTCTTGTAACAACTCGGTAAGGTCGTCATACCACGCACGTGGGGCTTGTTTAAGGCCATAGAGTGCCTATCGAGTTGATACACATGATCGGGAAAGTAGGGATCCTCGAACCCGGGGGGTTGCTTGACATAAACCAATTCATTAATGGGACCATTAAGAAAAGCACTCTTCACATCCATTTGTTGTAACTTAAAGTTATGATGAGAAGCATATGCAATCAACATGCGAATGGATTCAAGACGAGCAACGGGAGCAAAGGTTTCACCGTAGTCGATACCCTTGACTTGGGAGTAGCCTTGTGCTACCAAACAAGCCTTGTTGCGAATGATAATCCCATGGGAATCTTGCTTGTTCTTAAATATCCACTTGGTTCCAATGACATTGTGGTTCCCCGTCGGTCTTGGCACCAATCTCCACACTTTGTTGCGCTCGAAGTTGTTGAGTTCTTCATGCATGGCATTGAGCCAATCCGGATCTTCGAGCGCCTCATAGACCTTGTGGGGTTCGACACAAGATACAAACGCGTGATGCTCACAATAGTTTGCTAATTGTCTACGAGTGCTTACCCCCTTTCTTAAGCTTCCAAGCACATTCGTCATGAGATGATCCTTGGTGGAGAGCTTGGAAGCAACCTTGGCGGCACGACACTCCAATTCCTCCTCGGGGGTGAGACGAGGAGTGGTCACTTGATCATCTTGAGCGTCGTCTTGAGCTTGTTCTTGTTCTTGAACTTGCTCGAAGGAGAGAACTTGACCTTGGGAATCACTTGATGTGTCAACACCGTCTTGAGCATGATCTTTCCCTTGGTCATGTTCTTGAGGATGAGGGCCTTCATGTTGTTCTTCGGAAGCATGTGGGCCTTGGGTTGGTGATGGCTCCACTTGAGTGGAGCATTGTTCTTCTCCTTCGGCCACAAGGGGTTCCTCAATGGGTAGGATAAAGCCAACACCATTCTTCTTATGGCTTGAGGAGGAATTTCATCACCTACATCACAAGTGCCACTTTGCTCCACTTGGGAGCCGTTATTCTCATCAAACTCCATGTTACACGTCTCCTCAATAAGTCTCGTGGATTTATTGAGGACACGATAAGCATGAGAGTTTGTAGCATAACCAACAAATATGCCCTCATAAGCTCTAGCCTCAAATTTAGACAACCGAACACCTTTCTTGAGAATGAAACACTTACACCTGAACACCCGAAAGTACTTGAGGTTGGGCTTGTTACCGGTGAGTATCTCATATGGAGTCTTGTTCAAGCCCTTGCGGAGGTAGAGCCGATTGGATGCATGACACGTGGTGTTGATGGCTTCGGCCCAAAAGTTGTACGGAGACTTGAACTCCGCCATCATGGTCCTTGCCACATCCATCAACGTCCAGTTCTTCCTCTCCGCGACACCGTTTTGTTGAGGGGTGTAAGGTGCGGAATATTGATGCTTGATCCCCTCATCACTAAGAAACTCATCCAAGGTGTAGTTCTTGAACTCGGTGCCGTTGTCACTTCTTATTGTCAAGATCTTTGCATTGTGTTGACATTGTGCTTCATTTGCAAAGTCAATGACGGTTTGTTGGGTCTCGCTCTTCCTCTTGAAGAAATACACCCAAGTGTATCTTGAGTAGTCATCCACAATCACCAAGCAATACTTCCTACCCCAAGACTATCGAAGGATGGAGGCCCGAAGAGATCCAAGTGAAGGAGTTCCAAAGGCCTCTTTGAGTAAATGATAGTCGTGGGAGGGTGAGCCTTCTCATGTAGCTTTCCTTTGATACAAGCACTGCAAGCACGATCTTTAGCAAAACTAACATTCATTAGTCCATGGACATGGTCCCCCTTGATAAGACTTTGCAAAGATCTCATATTTACATGGGCTAAACGGTGATGCCAAAGCCATCCCACATCAACTTTAGCCATTAGGCATGTCGCGGTCTTAGTGGGTCGCTCCGAAAAGTTAATCACATATAGACCATTCTCGACATGCCCAACAAAGGCTACTTTAAGAGTCTTGCTCCACAAGAGGGCCACAATATCGATATCAAAGAAAGTGGCAAAGCCCATGATTGCAAGTTGACGAAGGGAAAGTAAATTGTATGCAAGGGACTCAACAAGCATGACCTTCTCGATCGTGAGATCATGAGAAATGACTACCTTGCCAAGTTCCAATACCTTAGAAGATGAGGCGTCACCCCACTCGACATTGGTGGGCATAGATGGAATGTTGTGCACGTCCACCACCAAGTCCTTGCTTCCGGTCATATGATTTGTAGCTCCGCTATCGAGCAACCATGATCCCCCACCGGAAGCAAACACCTACAAGGGATCAATGCTTGGTTTTAGGTACCCATTTTGTAATGGGTCCTTTGATGTTAGTAACAAGGGTCTTTGGAACCCAAATAGACCATTCAATGTACTCATGAGGGGAACCAACAAATTTGGCATAGACGTGCCCATCACTAGCTCGACATAACATATAAGAAGGATTAAAGTCGCCGGCTTTGATGGGAGGAGTGGCATTGCCCTTTTTGACACCACCACCCTTCGCATTGTTCTTCTTCTCCTTGGAGCACTCTCTCCCTCCTTCACAAAGGTTTGCATGAGAGGAGGAGGTCATTTGGTCTTGTCATTCTTCTTCTTGTTCTTGGACTCGGGCACGTACCCAATCTCTTCCTTAGCCACAACTCCCTTTTGGTTGGTCAAGAGGTCGTTGAGGTTCTTCTTGCCTTGTATGCAAGACCCAAGACCCTTCTCAAGTTGCACCTTTATCTTAGCGTTCTCCTCAACAAGATGCACATGCTCACAACACGGGTTAGTAGCATTTGCATTATCAATTAACATCATACGAGGAAAAGTGGTTTTTTCCTTGGTTAGCTTTACTTGAAGTTGATCATGAGACTCTTTGAGGCTAGCATGAGCACCCTTCAAGACCTTGTGAGCCTTGTCAAGTAGATCAAACTCCTCTTTGAGTCTAGCAAGATCAACCTCAAGTTCGGCCTTCTCGGATTTTAGCACACGAGAAACAATGAGAACATGATCAAAATCTTTCTTTAACTTAGCATGATCAACGTTGTGTGACTCCTCAAGAGCCAAACGAAGACCACGCTCTTCCTCAAGAGCATTGGAAAGATCCAAGATCTCATCGGCATAGTCACGACTATGCCCTTCCATCTTAGAGATGGTATCTTCATGAGCCTCGATCATGTCATTGGCTTCACCAAGTTGTTCCAAGAGAGCAACAAAGTGCTTCTTGGATTTAACCTTAAGTTTGCCCATAAATGCATCAAACTCATTCACCTCCACATTAGCTCCCACATGTTCATCAATGCTATCCGTCAAAGAAGGATGATTAATGATGGTAGTTTTGATGTTGGAGGTACCTTGTTGGTGGCTTTAGCCATGAGGCACTTGGCGGTGATGCTCTCATTGGGTGAGTCAAAGAGAGACACCCGTGGAGTCGTCACAATGGCAACAGAGGCCATGGCAACCGACTCACCATCGTCATCATCCTCATTGTACTCTTCTTGTACCACCAATGCCTTGGGGGGAGTCTTCTTGGTGAAGTTGCTCTTGTTGGGGAACGACTTGGCCTTGTCCTTTCGGATGAGCTTGCCACCATTGTCTTCCCTCTTCTCATACGAGCACTCCGCAAAAAAATGACTCACATTGCCACAATTGTAGCAAGTCCTTAAACGTTGCTTGCTCTTCGTGCCACTTGAGTTGTTTTTGGTAAAGTTTGGCCTTGAGTTTTTCTTGCTCCAAAATTGCCTTGAAGCAAGTGACATGTGTTCATGATAAGCATACTTAGTATCTTCGGGGTTGCTCTACTCTTCTTCCTCTTCCTCTTCTTCAATGCAGAGCTTGGCCTTCAATGCAAGGTTGGGCTTCTTTACCCTTTGGGAACGAAGCACCGCATTGTCGGTGGTCTTGTCCAAAATGTTCATGGCCACAAACTCATCCAACACTTCGCTTGAGGTCAAAGTGTGGAAGTCCGGCCTTTGACGAATGACGGAGGACATGGCCTTGTGGTAGGGCATCATTGCTTTGAGGAATTTGCGCTTGATCCAATTGTCATTCGTGTCCTTGCTCCCGTGATCTCGGAGTGAGACCGCGAGTTTGGTTACTCTCCGATAAAGCTCACGAGGTTCTTCATCTTCTTTCATTGCAAACTCATCAGCCTCATCTTGCACCACTTCATAGTTGGAGCATTGAATGCTTGCGGTTCCCCGGTAGAGAGAGACAACACAAAGCCATGCATCTTTGGCCAAGGCGAAGGGCCAAAGATGAGGTAGGTCTTCGGGTGGGATTGCATCTTGAATGATGAAGAGAGCATTCGCATTGAATTGATTATCCGCGGCTTCTCGAGGAGTGAAGTTGCTTGGATCATGCGGATAGAAACCTTCTTCAATGATTCTCCAAAGATTAGTGTTCACATGATTTAAATGACGTTTAAAGCGGTAAACCCAAGAATCAAAGTCCTCATTTTTCACAATCTTAGGGGGAGGACCGACATGATTCAAATGAGTGGAAGGAACCGGTCCACCATAAACAAGTGGTGGTTCCACATGAGCAAAGATACCAGTTCCATTCTTACCACTAGAATAAGGAGCTTTTTCACTACTAGCTTCCCCCTTATCGGAGGTAGCATCCGTCACCTTGTCGGTGGGATTACCCACTTTCAACGGTGCGGTGGATAGTTTAAGCCCTTCAAGGAATTTAGTAAACATGCTTTCAACCTCGATCGTCATGGAGGTTTTCAATGTCTCCAAGGCCACATTGAACTCCTCACGAGAGACCAAGGTTTCCCCATCGCCCGTAGACGAGATCAGATTCACACCAGAGTATTCCTCCACATCGTCTACGGTATCAACCATACTCTTCGGATGGTAAAGTCCTTAATAAAGAGACGAGGCTCTAATACCAATTGAAAGGATCGATATGGTTGACTAGAGGGGGGGGTGAATAGGCAACTAACAATTTTTAGCTTTTCTTTAACAATTTAAACTTTGCATCAAAGTAGGTTGTCTAGATATGCAACTAGGTGAGCAACCTATATGATGCAACAAGGATAGGAACACAAGCAAGCAAGAGATATGACACAAATAAGCTTGCACAAGTAAAGGCACGAGATAACCAAGAGTGGAGACGGTGGAGACGAGGATGTGTTACTGAAGTTCCTTCCCTTTGAGGGGAAGTACGTCTCCGTTGGAGCGGTGCGGAGGCACAATGCTCCCCAAGAAGCCACTAGGGCCATCGTCTTCTCCTCACGCCCTCACACAATGTGAGATGCCGTGATTCCACTATTGGTGCCCTTGGAGGCGGCGACCAAACCTTTACAAACAAGGTCGGGACAATCTCCACAACTCAATTGGAGGCTCCCAACGACACCATGAAGCTTCACCACAAAGGACTATGGCTCCGCGGTGACCTCAACCGTCTAGGATGCTCAAACACCCAAGAGTAACAAGATCCACAAGGGATTAGTGGGGGGAATCAAATTTCTCTTGGTGGAAGTGTGGATCGAGGCCTGCTCAACCACTCCCGAGCAAATCAACAAGTTTGATTGGCTAGGGAGTGAGATCGGGCGAAAATAGAGCTTAGAGAAATAATGGAGCTCAGGGTTGGAAGAGATGAGTCAACGGGGAAGAAGGGGACCCCTTATATAGTGGGGGACAAAGATCCAACCGTTATCCACCTACCAGCCCGCGGCCAGCGGTACTACCGCTCCAGGCCAGCGGTACTACCACAGGGCCGCGTGGTACTACCGCTTGCTGCCAAGCGGTACTACCGCACGGTCATGCGGTACAACCGTACAGGCCCGCGGTACTGCCGCAACACCAGCAACAGCAAGGTTAGACCTGAAGCACACGAGCTGAGGGCGGTACTTCCGTGAGCGCGGTACTACCGCGCTGCCTTGCGGTACTACCGCAAGGCAGGAATCCCCTAGCCAGGGGGGAAGGAAACATCCGTGCCTACTTCCGCAAAGAAACGGAAGAAGCGAAAACCTGACACAGTACTACTGCTGAGGGGCGGTACTACTGCCTGACAACATAGCACGATACTACCGCGGATGGAAAGTGGTACTACCGTGGTAGGCGCAGATGTAAAAAATTACATCCGCCCCTACTACCGCGAGGGAGCGGTACTAGCCTGGTGGGCAATGGTAGTGCAGCTCCGGAGGAGCGGTACTACCGTGGGCACCTGCGGTACTACCGTGCCGCAGCACGGTACTACCATTGGTGCCTACGATACTACCGCTCACCTGGGAGCAGTACTACCGTGAGCCAACACAACAGCCAGAAACAAGGAGGTGAGAAAGCGGAGGATGCTCCAAGGGAAAGGAGGGGACTAGAAAGACACGTGTACGTGATGATTCCACCCAAACCTTTCTGACGCGGACCCCCTCTTAATAGTACGGCTTTCCTACGACTCAAATCCACCAAAAAGAAACATAGAAAAGACGTTGTCTTCAACAGTCTTCGAGGGGCACCCAACCGTCTTGTGCCTAGCGGTGAAATATCTGGGATACTCAAGGCACACGATTAGTCCGCAAACGCGTTGTCATCAATCACCAAAATACCTTAGGGATAAATATGCCCTTACAAAGGCTTTCTTAAGTATTTCAAAGGCTTCTACACAATCATCATCAAAAACAAATGGAACATATTTTTGCAAAAGATTAGTGAGAGGCCTAGAAATTTTAGAGAAATCTTTAATAAATCTCCTATAGAAACCAACATGACCAAGGAAACTTCTTATACCTTTGATATCTATAGGACACGGCATTTTTACAATAGCATCTACTTTAGCTTTATCAACTTCAATACCTCTTTCAGAAATTTTATGCCCCAAGACAATACCTTTATTAACCATAAAGTGGCACATTTCCATGTTCAAGACAAGATTAGTTTCTTCACATCTCTGCAAAACCCGATCAAGATTAGTCAAGCAAGCATCAAAAGAAGTTCCGTAAATGGAGAAATCATCCATGAAAACCTCAACAATCTTTTCACAAAAGTCAGAGAATATAGCAATCATACATCTTTGAAAGGTAGCAAGTGCATTGCATAAACCAAAAGGCAGACGTCTATAAGAAAAAGTACCAAAAGGGCAAGTAAAAGTAGTCTTTTCTTGATCCTCTTTTGACACAGGTATTTGCGAAAAACCAGAATAACCATCTAGAAAGCAGAAGTGTGTATGTTTGGAAAATCTTTCTAGCATTTGATCAATAAAAGGTAGAGGGTAATGATCTTTTATAGCAGCTTTGTTTAATTTTCTGAAATCAATTACTATTCTATAACATGTAACAATTCTTTGTGGAATCAATTCATTCTTATCATTAGGAACAATAGTGCCGGCGTTGTGGGAACGGGGGTCCCCAGACTTTCCTGCCTGCGGCCTGCGGCGTGGCTCGAAAGGGGGCCCAGCATGGCCCATCTTCATCAACACAGACTCAAGACCCTCGCGAGGGGCCAAGCCTCGCGGGGCGGATGACACGGAGCTTCCTCAGGCACGGCCTCCTCAGGCTGGCTCGCGAGGAGGCGGAGAGATCAAGGTGGGGTACCTCACAAGGTGCCCATTACGCAAGCCATGACGACCAAAGGCGCCAGGCGGGTGCCAGCCCGCGCAGTGTCCTTGTAACGCCCTCGATGCGGCTATAGCTCCCACGTGTCGAGGCACGACTTAGAGACATAACCGCATTGAAAGCAATGTCGCAAGTCAGGCAATCATTACAACATCCCATGTAATACATAATAGAAGGGGGAGATAACATAGTTGGCTTACACTCGCCATGTCACATCAGAGTACATAAATAACATCCATCAAACAAACACTCATGGCCCGACTACGGCGCCAAAATAGAAAAGAACCCAACATGCGACAAGGCCCTGAATCGATCCCTAACTAGGCACCACTACTGATCATCGGGAAAGGAAACATAATAACGCTGAGAGTCCTTGTCGAACTCCCACTTGAGCTCGTACTCGTCACCTAGAGCGAAATCACCTGGACCTGCATCTAGAGTTATAGTATCTGTGAGCCACAGGGACTCAGCAATCTCGCACCCTCGCGATCAAAACTATTTAAGCTCATAGGAATGGATAAGGCAAAAATATATGTGGAGCTGCAGCAAGCGACTAGCATATGTGGTGGCTAACTTATACGCAAAAGAGAGCGGGAAGAGAAGGCGAAGCACGAGCGAGAAGCTAAAGGAACATCCTGCACAAGCATAACTCCAACACCGTGTCCACTTCCCGGACTCCGCCGAGAAGGGGCCATCACGGTAACACACACGGTTGATTCATTTTAATTAAGTTTAGTTCAAGTAATCTACAACCGGACATTAACAAATTCCCATCTGCCCATAACCGCGGGCACGACTTTCGAAAGATCAATCCCTGCAGGGGGGTCCCAACTTAGCCCATAACAAGCTCTCACGGTCAACGAAGGAATAGACCTCCACCCAAGACACACCGATCAGACTCGGTATCCCGGTACAACAAGATGATTCGACCGGTCAAAACAAGTCCAGCAACACCGCCCGAATGTGCCGACAAATCCCGATAGGAGCTGCACATATCTCTTTCTCAGGGCACGCTCGGATAGGTCAAGCTACGAGTAAAACCAACCCTCGAGTTTCCCCGAGGTGGCCCCGCAGGCTGCCTGGTTCGGACCAACACTCAGAGGAGCACTGGCCCGGGGGGGTTAAAATAAGATGACCCTCGGGCTCCGGAAACCCAAGGGAAAAAGAGGCTAGGTGGCAAATGGTAAAACCAATGTTGGGCATTGCTAGAAAAGCTTTAATCAAGGCGAACTATCAAGGGGTTCCCATTATAGCCCAACCGCGTAAGGGACGCAACAATCCGAGAACATAACACCGATATGACGGAAACTAGGGCGGCAAGAGTGGAACAAAACACTAGGCGAGAGGCCGAGCCTTCCACCCTTTACCAAGTATATAGATGCATTAAGATAACATGGCAATATAATGATATCCCAACAAGTAAATAAATGTTCCAACAAGGAACGGCTCCAATCTTCACCTGCAACTAACAACGCTATAAGAAGGGCTGAGCAAAGCGGTAACATAGCCAATCAACGGTTTGCTAGGACAATGGTGGGTTAGAGGTTCAATCATGCAATTGGGAGGCTGACAAGCAAAAGGTAGGCATCGTAGCAGTGGCAAAGCAAAAGAGCGAGCAAACTAGCATAGCAAAGATAGTAGTGATTTCGAGGGTATGATCATCTTGCCTGCACAGTTGTCAGAGTTGACTGGATCCTCACAAGCAAACTCAACGGGCTCCTCGGTAGCGAACTCGTCTCCCGGCTCTACCCAACAACACAAACAAGCAACAAGGATACAATCAACCACGTGCAAGGGCAACAAATAATATGCAAAGATGATATGCGATGCGGGATGCGATGCGGGATGCAAAATGCAAGACGTTACAGAAAATGCATGAACCTGGCCTCAATTTGGATGACCAAGTGGGCCACTGGATAGAGGGGAAGAAATCACCTGAAAACGATATAAAGATCATGGGAATCGGAGCTACGGTTTGGAAATGGCGAGCGTTTTACGAAACGAACCGATCTGCGATATACAGCAAGTAGGCTCCTATATGCAATGTAATGAACATGCTACAACCACCAAACATGACAACAAAAGGCATGGCAGTGATGTACACAAGATGGTTAACAAAACACTAGCATTGAGCCATAGGCAAATTCATCCATTAAGAGGTTCAAACAAGCATGGCAAAAATGAATATGCAAAACAGATTCCAGACTTAGTGAAATTAACACTAGCCTGAAATTTCAGACCACGATGCTCTCTTCGGAGCAGCAAAACAACATGATACATGACCTGAACATGACAAGTAAGAACATGGCATGGAGCTACTCAACAAGCTTAACAAAATACCCAAAGTGACCTGGGGCCAAAAGGGATCACAAAATATATTAACGGGCACACGAACATAGCTAAAACACAATCAGTTTTCAGACTTAGTGAAAACTGAGACATGCTGAAATATAACTCACGAAGGCATGTAAACGAGCTCGATGCACTCACCACGGTGCAAGTCATGGCAAGGAAAGCATACATCCATTAAGAAGACACAAAATACAAGCTAGACATGGCAAGAACAATGGCATAGCATGCACGGATCACTAACAATAGCATCGGCAAAATCGCAAACAAGTTGACGATCTGCCCAGATTAACAACGAAGCAAAAGTTGAGCTCGATTGAGTCAACCTAGAGCACTACACATATGCAAACAAAGACATGGATGGATAGAGCATAACATAAATATCAAAACTCCCTTACTGATCATCCTCAAAAGAGGCACGGGTCACTAGGAAACAAGCTGGACATATAGCATCATGAACTAAAATATCCCAGACTTAGTGAAAATCACTAAGTCCCTGAAATCAGCAATCTCAGGTACCTCTCTTTGCAAGCTTGCACAAGACACCACACACATCCTAAAAATGCATGGGTGGCACCTCTGGAAAGAAGACAAAATGCTTAACAATTCATCCCAAAGGGGCACAGGCATATCATGCACGAATTAAACATGGCAAAAATGACAAAAGTGCATGATGAACTAACGGATCTGCAATTTAACCCACGGAGCCTCCTTCTAACAGCATTCTGGGCAACAAGATGACCTCAAATGCAAATGATGCAATGGAACGAAATGATATACATGTCGAGACGAAGATTTTGATATATCATACGCCCAAAATGGAGCTACGGTTGCGGAGATACGAGCATTCAAAGAATGCATAAAAAATCTGGGAGTTAGGGTTTCGGGGGAGAGGGGGTCAACCCCAGATCTAGATCCAGCGCACGGACCCCGAGGCGGCGCCGGAGTACTGTTCACGCCGGAGCTCCTGTAGCTCGCCGGTGAGGGGGCCGTGGCCGTGGCGGCTGCCGGCGACGAGGAGGTGGCGAGGAGGCGGCGGAGGGGCGCGGCGGCGGCC